>NC_133617.1:40664483-40679483 GCF_048593235.1 Sminthopsis crassicaudata | reverse complement strand
ATCTCGAAGCAGACACCATAATTGCTTCCAATTTTTAGGGCTTCTCAGTTGACAAATCTTTTTTATTGTCTCACTGGATTCTCATAATATCTTACCATGAAACAGGTCAGATCATGGAATGTTCAGAGGAAGATAATTAAGAGGTAAAAATAGCTTATACCATGTGAATATGGAGAAAGGAATTATATAGAGAAAGGAAGGGGAAGAACCATAAGATTTAGATGTACAAAATCTAGATTCCCATCTTGCCACTGACATCTACTACCTTTGTGCCCTCTTTTGGACATCTTTCTTCATTTGACTTCATTTTTATTTTCTGTAAAATGAGATGACCTGGTCTGGCCCAGATATATCTCTGCTCCTCTATCTGAAGGGGATCTTGATAATTATCTGCAAATATTTGAAGGACTACCATGAGGGATGAGGAGTTAGTTAAGAGGAGCTGCCTTTGTTTGATTAGAGTGTGTGTAATGGTCACATGCTAGTTCTCCATTTCTTCCTCTTTATAATAAAGCTATGGATGTAGAATGATAATCCCAATGTCCTCATCCCCCTCCAAATCCTAAGATAACAACAGCTATACATCTATATATAGTTTTGAAACTTACCTACATTATCTCATCTGATCAGTAAGTCTTGTAAGGTAGAAATTATAGACTTTCTTTCCTTCATTTTTAACAAATGAGGAAGTTGAAGATTATGGGGTTTAAGCGGCTCCCCCATGGTCACACAGCTAGGAAGTGGGCTAGTCAGTGCCTCTAGATTGCAGACCCAAAGATCTGTCTACACTACCATGATGTTGACCCTCAGATTCTTCAGACTGATGTCACATGAAGAGGTAATGGGACCTAATGGATAAAGGACTGATTTCAAGGTCAATTAAACATGGATTTGAGCTCTGGGCAAGTAACTCTCTAAGGCCAGAAGCTATAGAGCAATTGCTTATCTGTGTTGTTACAACTATGTAACTCAAATTAGAAGTACAATAGAATTTTTTTTTTTAAGACAGAGTCATATAGCTAATAAGTGTCTCAAGTCCATCTGACTCCAAGGTGGATGCTCTGGATGCTTCCACTTAGCCACCCCCAATCAAAGTCTAAAGCACACATTGGAATACATATATTCTCATAAACAAATGTATTTTTCTGAGTTATGATTCTCTATCTGTAAACCTAGAGAACTCATATCGGACCATTTATCTACCATTAATCAAAATATTGAAATTTATGGACATTTCAATGATTATAGTCTTAGGATTTTTAACATCAAGACTGTTCCTAGAAAGCCACCAGAAATTTGCCCATGATCTCCAAACACTTGTCATCTTGCCATTATAGGTGTGTGGGTTTTTTTTTTTTTTTTTGGTGTGTATATGTGAGCTTGGGTCTCTGCACATGAAATCATCCTATAGACAGGTTTGCCAGGAAGGCATTTCACTGGAACCCACTTCTATCAACACTTTGGAGTGCTCATGTAATAGCCCTCCCTAGATTGAGCCTTCCCTCAAATAATGGGTGGGTGTGTCTCAAATGGCTGGAAGGTTTGCCTTGTTTAGGAAAGTGATCTCAGCTAGACTAAGAATCCAGCCTCCTGGAGATAGGATAAGGTGGGGGAAAAGGGGGAATGCTGTCGAAGTAGAGGTCCCAGGGAAGAATCTGTCTTCTGACATGTTGTGGTGGTGGGAAATGACTACTCAATTCATATAAATAGGCAGTTGCTTGGAGATTTAAAAAAAAAAAACACAACTTGTTCACAGAATCATATTTAAAACAAATTTACAGAATCTCATCAGAATTGGAAGGAACTTGCAAGACCATGTAGTCTAATTTTTTTTCTCATTTTATAGATGATGAAGCTAGAACCCAGATTTAACATTACCTTCAATTCCAAATTTATCTCTCCCCACTTTCTTCTTCATTGAACCATTCTTCTAACAAAGAATAAAAAAAGAGAAGGGGGAAATTTTTTTTTATTCATTTTTCCAAATTATCCCCTCTCTCCCTCCACTCCCTCCCCCCGATGGCAGGTAATCCCATACATTTTACATGTGTTACAATATAACCTAGATACAATATATGTGTGTAAATACCATTTTCTTGTTGCACATTAAGTATTAGCTTCCAAAGGTATAAGTAACCTGGGTAGATAGACAGTAGTGCTAACAATTTACATTCGCTTCCCAGTGTTCGAGAAGGGGGAAATTTAACAAAAACTAACTAGTTCATCAGTCTGGTACTCTTGTACATCTGACAGTTGATGCAATGTTCCACACCCAGTTCTGCTTATGAGAAGGGAGCATTCTTTTGTCTCTTCCTTGGGGCCAGATTTGATCATTATAATTACAAAGTTCATTTTCTGGGTTTTGGCTTTATTCCATTTACTCCATTGGAGTCAAATATATTGTCTTCTTTGGTTTATGTTTGAGGCAGTTTATGTAAATTTTTGCATAGGATGGGATGGGACTGGACCTGTGATTTCATTGATCAGATTGTAGAATTTAGAATTTTAGAATTCGTCCTAGGGTCACAGATATGTTAGTAAATGCCCATCAGCTGGTTTTCTGAAAACAACAACAATGACAAATATGAACACACAAGAGAATTTTAAATTTAACCTGTATTATTAATATTTTCTCCATTTCTTTCTTAACAAAATAAGGAGCTTGGATCATGCCCATATCACCTAACATGGAGGTTTCTCTGAGTTTTCCTACCATGTAGCCAGAAAAGATTTTTAAAAACTACCAGACTGACTCATTCCTTGTATTACCTTTCTTACAGAGAGTAAAGATTATAGTTCACTCAGAGTTTGGGCATCATGAATTGAATTGAACATGAAATGAACCAGTAGTTGGGGAGGGGGAGAGAGGACTTCCTCTCTTTCCCAGCTCTCCTTTTACTCTGCTCTGAGGTGTTTGTCTTGTTTGATTTTGTTCAATCTTCTCAGTTTTGGGTGCTAACAGTAATCCCCTTTGGATTTGGGAATTCAAATCATGGTGACCATGTCAGATGTTGTAGCTAGTCAGTTCAATAAGAAATACCTGAGAATTCAAGAGGCTTTACTTGAATCTGTGCAGGGTGGGATTAGACGTGTGGGATTAGACTTGAAATTTGGGACTGTGCTATTGCCACTGTTTGTCCTTCATTTTTTAAGAGAATTCCATGATTTCACTCTCATGTCAATTGGAATTAAGTGAAGCAGGCTTGTACAAAGTCTTCAGCCCTACTCTCTCACTCATCAAAGTCCATGAACAAAAGTCATATTGACTGCGAATGGCCAGGAACTTATTGGATGACCTTCAAAGTCTGACCAAGCTCTAAGTCAGGGGTTCTCAAACTATGGCCCGGGGGCCAGATGCGGCCAGCTGAGGACATTTATGCCGCCCACTGGGTTATAACAAATGGGCTGAGGGGCAGACACAGAGTGTGAGGTTTTGTTTTTACTATAGTCCAGCCCTCCAATAGTCTGAGGGACAGTGAACTGGCCCCCTATTTAAAAAGTTTGAGGACCACTGCTCTAAGTACTCCATGAGTGCCCACTTCAGGGACCTTCATGGCCACTCCATTCCAATAAGGAAAGTCTTTACATGCTCGGGGTAGTCACCCCTCTAACTTACGTATGGGTTTGAAGCCTGTTGATTACCTTCAGTGAACTGAAGAACTGAGTCAAGTTGGGAACCTAAAGTTGGCAAGGTCTCAGATGGGATTAAGTCCCTTATCTTAGTAGAAACTGTTTGTATATTTGTCAATATATCTTTGAATTTTTATTATTTTTTTTTGCAAAAGTTAATCTGACTGTGAGAAGTTAAATAGAACTGAGGTGCAGGGGACCATCTCTCAAGTTAAAAGGGCACTGTCAGTGAGTCCTAGAGCATTACCAGAAACCTTAGATACCCCGGCCCCCTTTAGAGTCCCAAGGAACTCCAGGGAAAAGGTGAGAGAGAACATACCTAGCCTTCATGGAAAAGGAGCTGGGAGGGGGTCAATATTGTATATGTCTAAATAATCAATCAATCAATAAATGAGTCAATCCTTGATTTGCACAAAAAAATGAAGAACTAATTTCTTAGAAATGGCTCCAGCAGACCTCTACCTAGGCACTGGAAAATGAAGGGACTTGTCACACAACCAGTATCCATCAGAAGCAAGAAGGATTCTGACTGTTCCTGACAGAAGCCAGCTTCCTATGTATTACCTTACATGACTTCTCGAAGTATAATCATCATTATCCCAAGTTTATAGTTAAGGAAATGGAAAGAGAAGATAATATCACAGAGACTAGATTTAGAACTGGAAGAGATTGCTTCTTTGCCTCTTTTGGCTAAAATCAAGTAGAGGTGGAAGGAGAGCTTAAAGATCAACTAGTTGAAAAATATACTTTCCTTATTTTACAAATTAGGAAACAGAGATCTAGAAAAGTGACACTGAATTTAAAACCTTCTCTCCATCCTTTATTCCAGGCTGTCTCTCTTCCCATGCTCCTCTGGATTTTTCATATACTTTGATTCTTAGAGAGGACCCATTTCTGAGAGTGCTGGTGGCTGTCAGTGCCAGGAGAAACAAAATATGTTTAAGAACTAAATTTCTGTATGACACTGAGACACAATCTGGGTTAGGGGGGATACAGAAAAATGAGAACAACAGTCTTCCTTCAGACAGAGTTCACTGTGAACTGGTGGAGTAGGGAGATAAGAGATGTATACAATTGTCTGAAAGATGATGAAATTTGATAAGGTAAGAAACATGAGGAAGTAGACATTTTCATCTGGAAAAAGATCAAGGCAGTCAGGCTTTCAGGAGGAATTTCCATCTGAGCTGAGCCTTAAAAAGGTCAGTCAATGACCAATTAAGCACCTACTATGTGTAAGTAATTGGGCAGATTTATCAGGAAAATAATTTTGGTGGCTGTGTGGAGTGTGTAATGGAGGGGGAGAGAAATCAGAGGTAAGAAGACTATTATTTTAACCCTAAAGGTGAGATGTGATGACTTAGAAGAGAGAATAACTCATACCCGCATAGAAATGACTCAAATTTGACTGGGTTCAAGTTAGGTTATTTCAAGGCACATTTTCCAGTGGTCATTTCCACTGAGAGGCAGTGTGCAGTAGTGGACAGAAGAGTAGGCTAGGAGTCGGGAGGCATGGCCTGCTGGTTTGGAGTCCCATTTCTGTTACTTGTATCTGAAGGTCAGACACTAAAGCTTTCTGAAATTCAGTTTCTTCATCCGTAAAATGGGGACAATAATATTTGTACATTCTCTCTGCCTTCCCTTTCCTCCCCTGTGCTCAGACATGCTTTGAGTTGAGCACTTTGCAAATCGAAACCCAATACAGAAAATGTGGAATTCAATCATCCTGTCCTAAAATATTTAAATTAGGAAGACCACATAGCCTTTTGCCCAGCAGCCCCCACTCCTACCTCTGATCTGAGTGCTAAGTGGACTTTAATGGGCAGGATGCATTGCAGGGGTGAAACCTGAGATGTAAATTGTAACTTCAGCTTGTTGGCTGATAAGCTCATTTGAAAAATTCCCAATACTAAAGAACTTTTTTTCCCTTTAATTGCCTAAGTGCTTTCATTGGCTGGAATGCAAGCTGCCCTTCCTTGGAATTTCCAGGGAAATGCGTAAAATGAGTAGCTGAATTCTAAAATGAATGTACCACAATATATCATTTTCATAGTAGTCAGAGCCCCAGACCAGAATGTTGCTCTCTCTCTCTCTGTTCAATTTGGAGAGGGTAGTCAAATGGTCATGGCAATGGATTAGAAATCTAATGAGGGTAGTCCAGTGCTGGTTTGAATTCTGAAATCCCTGAAAGTTGGAAGTGAATCTTATTTTGAGATTTATTTTTGGTAAAAAGCAGTGATGTCAAACTCAAAAATAAATTTGGGCTACTAAACCCTACATAAAGATATCTGCGGACCATATTGACTTAAAAAAACACACATTTATATTCTTTTTAAAAAAATACACTATCCCATTAAAATCAGATATGAACTATATTTTAATATTGGGCCATACTTGGGAATGTTGTGAGTTACTGAAATTGTAGCCCATTGAGTAGTATAGCTGATACTTTTAGCAAAGAAACAATGTGGGGTATCAAAAAGAGCATTGAATTTTGAGACAAGGTCCTGGGTTCAAATCCTAATTTTCCTATTTATTAGCCATGTGACTTTGGTTAAGCCCTTTTCCTTCTTCTTCATCACTTTGTGGCTTCAGATGTTCCTTCTTGACAGTTTTCCAGTCTTCCTTTCAAATAAGCTATGCCCAGGGATAGCTAGTTGGTACAGTGGATCAGCCCTGAAGTCAGGAGGACCCAAGTTCAAATAAGGCCTCAGACACAACACTTCCTAGCTGTGTGACTTTGGGCAAGTCACTTAATCTCAATTGCCTCAACAACAACAACAACAAAAATAAGTTATGTCCCTTTAAAGATATCCTAGTTAAGTCTTAGACTTGATTCTTTACACTTTGGATCTGGAGTCAAGAAAATTGATATTAAAATCTAGCCTCAGAAATTTCCTAGCTGTGTGACCTTAGGCAAGTCACCTAATCTCATTCTGTCTCAGTTTCCCCATCTGTAAAATGGAGTTAATAATAATACCTAATTCCTAGGATTGTTGTGAGGATCAGAGGAGGTTAGATTTGTGTACTAGTTTGTATAACATTAAAGTGATAATTGTTTATGATGATGATGATGATAATGACCTCTGAGACCAGGTATTTTATTGTTAACTCCTTTCTTGGATTTTATCTCCTGTCAATTTCTGAATATTTCTACTGATTCTCTTCCCTAACCCTAACTCCCATCATAGCTATCTAGCTTGGTAGAAATAAGAGATCATTCACTCCCTCCATCGACTCTTAGTATGGAACCCTATTGTGAACTGATGCAAAATGAAGTGAGCAGAATCAGAAGATCACTGCATACAGAAACAACAATATTGTATCAATGATCAACTGGACCAGTAGCTGTAGACTTAATCATGAGCATATATTGAATCTGCTCTTCCTATTTCCCTGACTCTTTCTGTTTCTGTGTTTATCTCTGTCTCTCTTTCTCTGGAAAATAAAAGGAGCTTCAATAGTTTCACAGATTTATAGATGGAAGGAATAGGAGTGGGACAAAATGTTAGGAGATTTCAAAACGGGAAGAAATACTCTTTAATGGGGAAAAGATTATGGAAGAGAGTCTTGTAGTAAGAATAAAATTTTAAGATGCAACTAAATTTTGTGTGTGGGGGGATGATAGTGAAGACAGAAGGAAAAGTATGAGAAAAGGCACAAAAGTGGAAAAGCATGGCCTAGGAATGGTAAGTTGACCAATTTGATTGGAGTGGAAGGTTTACTGTTATATAGTGATGGAAATTAGCAAAGAGGCAGATTTTGGTTTGATGTAAGACTTTCATTTGAGAGAAGAATTAGACTTGACACAAAGAAAATTTTCTTCCTAATTAGGATTGATTTTATGACCTTGAATGCCAAGCTAAGGAAGGTCTGGGTTTAAAGGAGTGGGGATTAGAACTTTGCTTTTGAAAGACTCACCTGGGAGCAAATACAGAATAGATTGGAGAGAGTGAAGATCAGAGGTGGCAAGACCTGTTAGAGGGCTATTTTTAATTCTGTCTGCCCCTCTTTTGAAAAGCAGACAATTCTTCAAGGAAGTGAAAGGGGCTGGGAACTGCCTGTAATTGGTAGTTATTCTACCCCCGCCCCCAACCAAAACTGTATTTTTGATGCTGGTGATTATAGTTTGTCTCAGCACCAAGCGTCAGCCCCTGAATATGTTCACAACTGACCAGAAAGAGGTTTTTGAATAAAGAAAGAACAGAGGGGTGTGTTTGGGATGAAGTGTTTGAGTGACAGGTTATGCAATTATCTGCAATTGGAGAGATCATTTGTGATGAGTCAATGAGGAAGAGTGACTGAGGAGGGGTGTAGGTAATGTAGAAAACAGTGGTAACCCTTCAAATGTTGGTATTATGGGACTAACAAAAGAGGTTTATGGGATAATAGCTCTAGAGATGCAGGGGGCCTCAGAAGCCAGCTAGTCCAACTGCCTTGCTTTACAGGTGAGAAAACTGTGGCCCAGAAAGGCTGGGAGGGATTTTTCATATGCAATATTGACAAAACAAGGCTTAAAGATCTTTTGGATGTCGAAGAGACAATTGGGAGATGAAGAAGATTTTATAGGATTGTAGATTTAGAGCCAGAAGGGAATTTAGTGATACTCTTAGCCAATATTTTCATTTTACAGAGGAGAAAACTGGGGCCCATTGAAGTTCAATGACTTCCCCAGATTTATACAACATAAAACCACCAATAACTGGAAGTATTGAGGTATCATGAATTTCCATTTCTATGGGCCTTTTTACAAAGCATTTTTCTTGGAACAATTCCTTGTGGTCATGGACCAGCCAACCTTTCAGTCTTAGTTTCTTCATCTTTTTTCTCCCCTCATTTTTATTTTTTCTTTAAGTTACTATTTGTTGTTCATCTTTAAAATGGAAATGAGCACACTCACTGTTTACCTCACAGAATTGTGAGGAAAACACTTTGCAAACTTGAAGCAATCATCATTATCATGATCATTATCACTGTTACTTCATTCTTCCCATCCCTTTTTTAAATGAGTTTCAGACTGATCCTGCCACTATTTTTTATACTTAATGATTTATGAATGGAAAGACTGCCTTTTGTTTTGTAGTAACGGGATGTAGTGCTCTATCTGGGCCAACTTGTATTCCTACTTGTGGATTGGGTCCCTAGAAGGTAGTGATTATTATCATAGTTCAAGAGTGGGGGATATACTTATAACACTATAACTCACAAGCTTCCCTTCAATAATCACCCTGTCGACTTAATTAGCTCAAAGCAAGAACATTTACTCAAATGGCATGGTGAGAAGAGTAACTACAGACATCCCTCTCCTTCACAAACTTGGGGACACAGTCTTCCACAGCATCTATGGGAAGGGAGGGCAGAAGCTTAAGTAAAAATGGTAGTGAATTATGCATGTAAGGCACATATATGGCCAAGATAAGTCACAACACTGGCATTGTTTCTCTCCTTGTACAATCATCTCAAAGCTCTGCCACATATTATTTAGCTGCCCCTCTCTTACATATAACCAGCTCTTTTCTCGGCTGCCAGATGTCACATTTTCAAAACTGTTTTCTCTCTTCAGTGACTCTTCCTCTGTATTCGTGTCTGTATGAAATCTGTGGCTTTGCTTCTACTGGATGCATTATCTCTCTACTGGTCAGACATCTCAGATTTAAAAGGGAAAATTTGTAGTGAGAAGGGCAAAGAGAGAAACTTACCTCCTTTTCTCTCCACTTCCTTGTGATAATAGAATTATAGCTTTTAAGATCTCAAATAAGATGTTCAGATTCATGTCAGAGTAAGGTAAATTCTAGGTATGCTGAAAGCTAAATAAAATAAAATAAAATAGATGAGCTCTCACTTTATACACTAGACAAATTGTTAGGCAATTGAAATCTATTCCTATTGGATATAGTAACTTAGCAGACAGATCAGTATATAAACATTCAACCATGGAAAAGTTATCCCAAAGGAACCATTGTCATCTGTGAAGGAAATATACTAGAAAATTCATTGTCCAGTTACAGTTGGAAATAAAAGAAAAAAAATCTTTTTTTTTTCTTTCAGCTGATCTCTACAATCCTAGGACATCCAAAAAGGATTACCATATATAGAGAACCTCTCCAGTGAATCTCTCAAAATGTATAGGAGGCTCAAATATCCTAGAGAGTCTCCACAGAATTCTTCTCCTCTTTTCTGTGGAGTTCAGATAGAAATCATCCAGGGAAAAGTTGTTTTCTTGCTGTTAAACTTTATTATTTAATATTTTATGGACTATTATACAGATAAAAAAGATTAGAATATAAACTCGCTTTCTAAAGGTTCATTAAAATGCCCTTGGTACATCTTTAATAACGGACAGAATGATGGGGATTTAGCTCATGCTGATTCTATATGACTTTTATTTTAGTCAGTCAGTCAACAAACATTTATTAAGTGCCTACTGTATTCCAGGCACTGGATTAAGCACTAGAGAAAAAAGAATGCTTGCCCTCAAGGAGCTCACAATTTAACAAGGAGACACTGAATATTAATAAACCATATACAAGATAAATGGGAAATAATCAATGAAGTAGTAAACTTTTTAAAAACTGGAAAAGACTTCACATAGAAAGTGAGATTTTAGCTGGGACTTGAAGGAAGCCAGAGAGAACCAGAGGGAAAATTGAAGAAGGAAGAAAATTCCAGGTGTGGGGGGCAGCCAGTGAACATGCTTTGGACTCGGGCATTGTCTTCTGCTAGTTCTCATTCTATTACTATCTCATTCCAAATAGCTTGGAGTCTCTGAATATTTGGTACAGAAACACTTATTAAAAACTTTGTTTTTAGGTTTTTGTGAGTTCATATTAATGTCTGATTGACTATGGATAGCAATGTGACCTCTCAAGATGCTCTGATACAACAATTTATTGACTGAGGTCCCAAATATGTCGAGCTCTATATTGTTCTGTGGAAATTTGACATCTCTCAATCTATTAAAGATATTAAACTTTTATCAAAAACTTCTAGCTTCAGGTCGTGTCCAACTTCAACAAGTGCTACATTTTTAGAGCCTACAGAGATGGAGTGCATAGAATTTCCTGTTACTTTGAATAATTGGCATTGATTAATAATTCAAGATCCTTAAGGATGACCCTTCTATAATTTGGGGTAGACATGATCTGCTCCAGAATTGCCATCATCTAAACCTGTGCAGTATGGTCATTTATTCAACATTCCTTTGTGGAAATGTTGACTGAATTTCTGTAGATGTCACCCAAGAAGGGCTTTTTGACTCCATTCTTGGATCTTAGTTATTTCATAGTAGGTCATACCACAAGGAGGTAACCCACCCTGAGTTATATTTGGCAATTCTCTTGGTGTTTATATCTTACCATGCTTTATTATCACTCAATAAAATGATGTCAGCTTGTTAAAAATGATTCTGTAGATTATATGTTCTAAGAATATTTATTATTCTTTCCTCTTGTTTATATTTCTTTTTGATTCTTAGAAGGATAGGTCCTATGATTTGTTAGCATTGTATGGGTTTTACATATACAAGAGGTTTTGTAGCAGCTCTTTTTTTGTGTGGTGACAGGGAATTGGAAACTGAAGGAAGCTTGGTAATTTGGGAATGGCTGAACAAATTATGGTGTAGAAATATGATAGAAAACTACTGTGTTGTAAGAAATTTTGATTGAGATGGTATAAGAGAAAACTGGGAAACTTGTATGAATTGATGTAGAATGAAGTGAGCAGAACCAGAAGGGGAAAAATAGTCAGAATAACAGTATTGCAGGGATGAACAATTTTGAAAGATTTGGGAACTCTGACACAAAGGTCAGCTCCTAAAACAGTTCCAGAAGAATCATCATAAGATAGTTTGATGGAAACTCCTGATGGAAAAGGGCTTGGAATGCAGATTGAGACATGATTTTGTTTTAGATGTAGGTGGTTGTTTTGCTTGACTATTCATGTTTGTTATTATATATAGGTTGATGACTTTGCGCCAGAAGTTTTGTTCTCCTTACTTTCTAAGGGTATATGTTTGTGTGGAGGAAGTGAGAATGGAGAAATAGGAGGGAGAAAAGATAGATTTTTAAATTTTGTATTAATTTAATTTAATTTAAAAATTTTGTCTAGATTTTTTGTTGAGACTTTTCCAGTCTGTTATGTGCACTTTAAGGCTGGTATCACATAGGGTTAATTAGTTTAAATGTATTCTTCCCATTCAAGCTTTGTTTCAGGATACCAGTAAATCTCAAAGACAGAAGGCATGGTGAAGAGAGTGCTAAACTTGGAGTCAGAAAAATTGAGTTCAAATCCAGCTTTGGACATTTATTGCTATGGGACTGTAAGCAAGTTACTTAACCTCTCTCAGTTTCCTCTCCCATAAAATAAGGATAATGATAGCACCTACTTCCCGGGGTTATGAGAATCAAATAAGATAATATTTGTAAAGTGCCTAATACCAAGCCTGGTACATAGTAGGCATTTGATCAGTTCTTATTCCTTCCTTCCTCCCTTCCATATTTAGCTACAACTTGGGGGATAGAGATAAGACCTGCAATTTCACTGATATTGGAAACTCTTGAATGAAGAGAGTTCCTCCAATGCAAGTTTGTACCTTTTCTGCAAGATAGAACCTTGGAGAGTTGCCTTAAGTGACTTGCCCAGGGTCACACAGTTAGTGTATATGAGAAGGGAACCTTAAATACAAGCCTTGCTAACTTTCACTCAGCCACCTGACCTCCCTAAGTGAAGATTTTCAATGACTAAAAGTTCTTCAGCTTTCCCTTCTTTCAAAATCCACATTCCCATACTCTCTAAATATTGTTTCTCATTCAATCTGCTGAGGTCAAGAAACAAAGATGGTGCAAATAATGATGACATTAATAATGTAAGTTTTATTTTTTAGTAGTTTAGTTCTTTGTTTCCTCTAAGCCTAGAGCCTTGGAGAGGAAATTATTCTTTTATAATTGTTCTGCAGTAGTCAGCAATGTGTTGTGTGATTTGGAGGTAATGATGATCTTGAGAAAAAATAATATTGCCTGGAAATGATGAAATTTGTATCTAAAAATGAGAAGAATGATTCCTCAGGAAATATTTAAACATTAAAACACAAAGATGAGAGGAGTAAAGGGATAACATAGTATCCAAGGAGAAAAATGAAAAGGTCTTAAAATAAAGAAGGGAGAAATATGATATGATGTGGCATTGATGCACACTGAATATATTCAAGTTATCATTTCATTTAGCTTGTTCTCGCTCACTTCAGTGGTTGGGGGCATCTGCTCTATTTTAAGGCAGCTGGGGGATTGGCATTTCTGATTTGTTCTGGTATATCTTTCCTTCTTCTGGCCCCACAACAGAAGGAAAACCATTCTTTTATCCTCTGGGTAAAGTTTATCATCACAAAAGTTTGGGATATGACCACTCTGGGTTACCCCATCTCTTTCTTTGAGTTTTAGGGGCATTTTCTCTCTGACTAAAGTGATAATACAATCAGTTGGGATCATCAGAGCCAAATTTGGCTATTTCAAGGTTCCTTCCAGACCTTCAAAGTTACTATAATACTCTGAGAGCCCACAGAGTCTTTGCTGGCATTTCCCCCATTTTGCTATTATCCCCTCTCCCAAGTTGCCAGCATAAACCAGCAATATTAAATAGTGTTATTATTATTACCCCCTCAAAATCTAATCCCTTTACCATAGTTTATTAAATGATTGTAATATTTAAAAAATATTTCTCATAATACTAAATACTTAGTATTTCCTAGGCATGAAATGAAAAACTTTAAAAAGACACCAGATACTAGCAGAAGAAATTAATTTCATGTGGGATCAGCATGAGACACATCTGATTTCTATCACCCTTTCTGCTCCTGGACATGTTATTAATATCATCATCTGCAGCATCTTTGTTTCTTGATCTCAGTGGACTGAATGAGTAACAATGATTAGAGATTATAGGGATGTGAATTTTGAATTGATATAAAGAAAAATTTCCTAACATTTTCAAAATTTAGCTGCTTCAGTATCTCTGACTTTTTTGTGATCCCATTTTGGGCAAAGATACTGAAGTGGTTTGCCATTTTCTTCTCCAGCTCATTTTGCAGATGAGGAAACTGAGGCAGGCAAGTTTCTGAGGTCAGATTGGAAGATGAATTTTCCTGATTATAGTCCCACTGCACCATCTAGCTGACCATTTGTCCAAATTCTAAAGCTTCATGGGCTCTACAGGTGGTGAATTCTGCATAATTGGAGATCTTGATGTGGAAGATTGATGACTAGTTGTCAAGGATTTTGTCAAGGCAATTCCTCATCAGACATGGGCTGGATGTGCCTCCCTCTAGGTTTCTTCTGTCTCTGAAAGGCTAAGGTTTAACCACAGAGAGATCAGCACAGAGTTGGTCAGGAAATAGAGACTAGGTCACTTGAAAGTCAGATCCTGCTCTTTTCAGGAGGTTGACTCTGTCTCACACAGCAGGAATTCCAACGTTAGGCTTGGAGCCATGTCCTCCACATGCAACTATTGTACTCCAGTTTATGGGCTCTTCCTATAAGATCATAATTTTAGAATGGGAAAGAATCTAAAATGCCATTTGATCTGATCCCCTCATTTTACAGATGAAGAAACTGAGACCCACTGAGATGAAAATACTTGCTCAAAGTCATACAAGTCTGCTAAGTATTAGAGTTAGGATTTGAACTCAACTCCTGGGATACCAGTTCCAGATCTCTTTTCAGGGTCTCCCTGCCTTTGTGTCAAATGCATCCCTAAGTTGGTCTGGTAAAATTGGTCACATGTATGCTGAGCATCCATGATGCTAAGCCATGGCAGAGATGGGAAGCACACAAAATGCTTTCATGTCATCTTAAAACAAATCCTGCTAATTTTTGACTGAGTGATGGTGAAGAGAAGTCGAAGAGTTGGCTGATTCCTTATTTTTTTTAATCAAAATATTTCTGACAGCTGATGATAGATGCGCTCAGGCAGCAGCTGGGAATAAAAAAGACTTTTGCTGAATAAACAGAGTTGTGAAGGGCTGTTTTCACCCAAGGTGGATTGTGTTCCTCTCGGTTTGTCTTGAAAATTCAAGAATCTTCCCTACATTTTAATCTCCTAAGAGCAAAACCTGTCACAAACTCTCCCGACAGCCTGCAGATGCTGTCTGAAAAATATCCCAAGCTCCCCAGCAGAGAGAACCAAATACCCCTATGAGAGCAAAAGAAATTGTGTATGACTAATTCAATGAAAACAAGAAAGCAGAAAGACATGAGAAATGTCACGAATGTCCAGACAACAATCAAAGTAAATTCCCTAATAACAAAATTCTGGGTTGGCACCCAGAATGGAGAAACAATCCCACCTTTTGCTCTGTATATCAGACTGCTTAGCACCTTCTGG
>NC_133617.1:40626983-40659483 GCF_048593235.1 Sminthopsis crassicaudata | reverse complement strand
TAGCATGTTTTAATCTGTTTTCAAATAATATCTTCTTTTATTGGAGGTGGATAGCATGTTTTATCATTAGTTCAGTGGAATTGTCTTGGATCATTGCATTGTTGAAGATAGCCAAGTCATTCATAATTCTTCAAAAATCAATATTTCTGTTACTATGTACATGTTTTACTGTGTATAGTACTGTGTACCTGTTCATTTCACTTCATTATACATCAGTTCATGTAAAGTCATTACAGGTTTTTCTGAAATCATCTTATATGTCATTTTTTATAGCATAATAATATTCAATTATAATCATATATCATAGCTTGTTTGTCTATTCCTTTTTTTTTCTTCTTTTTTCTGAGGCTGAGGTAAGTGACTTGCCCAGGGTTGCACAGCTAGGAAGTGTTAAGTGTCTGAGACCACATTTGAACTCAGGTCCTCCTGAATTCAGGGCTGGTGCTTTATGTTTATCTATTCCTAAACTGATTGATATCCCTTTGATTTCCAATTCTTAGGCATCACAAAAAGAGCTGCTATATTTTTATACAAATAAATCTTTTCCTTTTTGTGGATGCCTTTGGGATCGATGGGGTTGGGATAGCATACCTAGTTCCAAATAAACATGTGACAAATTCACAATGACCATTCTCTTAGGGGAAGAGGTTACAGACAAAATGAAGGGATACAATAGACACCAGGAATGGTAAGTATGAAATAGAGTTGGAAGAGCAGATGGTTAGACTAACCAGAGTTGGCTAAAGTAAGGAGAAAGGCTCTGTTGAAAGAAATTCACTATGAGGGAGAGAAAGAGAATACCTCATAGTGGGCTTAGTTCTGGAGAGAATTTAGCAAAGATCTTCATCTTAAGCAGATCCTTTATAGGGGAAATAAATCCCTGGAGGTTTCTCAGGGAGACCAGAGCAGTGATGACCGCTACTCAGAGGGAGAGGTCAGGAGCCAGACCTGGAACATCAAACCTACTCAAAGATGTTAATCAATTATCTCAAAAGGGTGTTGGAAGATACTCAGGGATTGGGAGATGGACAATGGGGGTTACAAAAGAATTCCTTCCTAGATAGTCTGGGAATTATTTGATAATAGAATGATCTGATAGTAGCTTCTTCCTGGGGGAAGAGAGTAAGTGACATCAGTATTGTTGAATTAAAGGGTATGCTCAAATTTCATAACCTTTCCAGCAAAGTTCCAAACTACTCTCCAGAATGGATTAGTTCACAACTGTACCAAAAATGCATTAATGTCCCACTTTCCCCATATCTCTTCCAACATACAATATTTTCCTTTTTTTTTGTCATATTAGCCAATCTGATATGTATGAGGTGGTATCTCATAGTTGTTTAAATTTGCATTTCTCTAATTAATAGCAATTTAAAACATTTTTCACATGGCTATAGATAGTTTTGATCTCTTTATCTGAAAATTTCCTGTTCATATCCTTCAACCATTTATTAATTTGGAGAATGATTTGTATTTTTTTCTTCAGTAGTATTTTCATTTTTTCCAAATATATGTAAAGATACATATGTTTATATACATTTGTATATTTGTATACATTGCATATATATGTATACATTTGTATACATACATTTTTGTAAGATTATGTGTTCCAATTTTTTTCTCTCTCTTCCTTGCATCCTTCCTCCTCAAAACAGCAATCTGTTAATTCTTTTAAATGTATCCATGTATTATTCTTTTAAATAAATAAATTTTCAGATTTGTAATGTTGGGCAAGAAAAATCAGACTAAAAAGGAAAAAAAACTATAAGAAAGAAAAAGCAAATAAACAAGAAAACAAACAAAAAAAAAAAGGTGAAAATACAAGACTTTGATCCACATTCAGTCTCCATAGTTCTCTCTTTCAATGCAGATTGCATTTTCCATCACAAATAATTTGTATTTGTATAAATGTGACTCATTATTCTATATATTTGAGAAATAAGGCCTTTATCAGAGATATTTGTTGCAAATTTCTCCCCTATTTTTTTGATTTACTTATACTTTTAGTTGCATTGATTTTGCTTGGGCAAAAATTTTTAATTTTATATAATCTAAATTGTTTACATACATAAGATTAGTTCTTTATATCTTCTTGGGTACTAAATTCTATTTTAAATCTATAAATCTGATAGATAAACTATTCTATGCTCTCTTAATTTTCTTATGGTATTATCCTTTATAAGTAAATCATGCACTCATTTTGATCTTTTCTTAGGATACAGTGTGATATATTGGTTTATAATTAGTTTCTGCCATACTACTTTCTAGTTATTCCAGCAGTTTTCATCAAATAATGGGTTTTTCTTCCAAAAGTTTGGATCTTTGGATTTATCATATGCTAGATTACTATGGTCATTTATTATAAAGTAATTTATACTGAATCTACTCTACCACTCTATTTCTTAACGAATACCAGATTTCTGGAAAATTACCACTTTATTATATAGTTTGATCCAACTAGATCACTTTTTATTTTACTTATTTTTTTGCAATTTTAAATTTATTATTTATTTATCCTTTCCTTGATATTCTTGATTTTTTGTTCCTCTAGATGGATTTTGTGATTATTTTTCTGGTTCTATAAAATAATTTTTGATAGTTTGATTAACATGGTACTGAGTAGATTGATTTAGGTAGAATTGTCATTTTTATTATATTGGCTTGATCTACCCATGAACAATTAATATTTTCCCAATTGTTTAAATTTGATTTTATTTATGTGAAAATATTTTATAACTGAGTTCATATAGTTCTTGCCTGGTGGATTCCCAAACATTTTATATTATCTACAGTAATTTAAAATGAAATTTCTCTTTCTATTGCTTGCTACTGGACTTTGTTGTTAAATATAGAAATGCCGATGATTAATGTGCAACTTTGCAAAAGTTGTTAATAATTTCAAGTAAGTTTTTTAGTTTATTCTTTAGAATTTTCTGAGTATAACATCATATCATTTTCAAAGAGTGATAGCCTTGTTTCATCATTGCATATTTTAATTTCTTTAATTTCTTTTTCTTCTATTATTGCTATAGCTAAATTTTCTAGACAATATTAAACAATAGAGATAATAATGGGCATCCTTGCTTCACTTCTGATTGTATTTGGAAAGCTTCTAGATTGTCCCGATTACAGATAATGCTCTCTGATGTCAGTTTTAGATAGAAACATCTTATTTTAAGGAAATTTAAAGAAAGCTCCATTTATTTAAAAAAATCTTTTAAAAAGATTTCTCCTCCTCTTCCTCCTCCTCCTCCTCCTCCTCCTCCTCTTCCTCCTCCTCCTCCTCCTATTCCTCCTCCTCCTCCTCCTCCTCCTCCTCCTTCTCCTTCTTCTTCTTCTTCTTCTTCTCTTCTTCTTCTTCTTCTTCTTCTTTCTTCTTTCTTCTTCTTCTTCTTCTTTCTTCTTTCTTCTTCTTCTTCTTCTTCTTCTTCTTCTTCTTCTTCTTCTTCTTCTTCTTCTTCTTCTTCTTCTTCTTCTTCTTCTTCTTCTTCTTCTTCTTCTTCTTCTTCTTCTTCTTCTTCTTCTTCTTCTTCTTCTTCTTCTTCTTCTTCTTCTTCTTCTTTTTCCTTGTTCTTCTTCTATTGACACCTGGCATTTTTATGTGGCAGTTGGCCTTTGGTCCTTCTTTGCCCCAAATCTTTTGTGCTGGGACTTAGGGTCTTAGTCTGGCTTTCAGTGGGCTTCAGAGCTTAGCCACTTGCTTTCACTGGAGAGCAGGCTTCCCTTCTGGACTGGGGGATGGGGCCTCCCTGTTGGCTTCCCTTGGGTGTAAGGTCTAGCTACTGGCTGCCCTGGGGCCTTGTTACTGGGATGCTATGAAAAAAAGGCCTCTCTAAAGAAGGGCCTGGAGGAGAAATCTTGTTGATGGTCTGCCTCAGGGAGAAGGCTTTATTATTGGTCTGCAAAAGGATGAAGGTCTTACTAGTGACTGAAGATGGGCTCACTGGGGTGGGGTCTTGCTGTGCTACACAAACTACTCCCTTGTCTATGGGTTGTTGCTTTGCAAGAAGGCAGAACCTGGCTGGTGGAGTGCTCCGGTATTAGAACCTTGCTGCAGGGCCCCTGCTCTGAAACTAGTTGGCTGACTTCGACTGATGCTGCTACTCTTGAATGTCACTCCTTTTCCACCTAGGAGATGCTGCTCTTTATTGCCAGGCTGGAAAACCTCTCCCCTGTTCCTAGATCACTTCTGAGGTGGTTTTCTAGTTATTTAGAGGGGAATTTGAGAGAGCTTCAGAGGGTTCCTTCCTTCTTCCACCATCTTAGCACCAGAAGTTTCTTAGCTTTTTTTTTTAAAACAACTATAAAATAAATTCACCATGTTATTTTCAAAGCTGTCCCACTTGTCTGTTTCCTGTTGAATTATCTTTAACCCTTTTTGCTTTTTTTTTTTTTTTAATGCTTTAGTGACCTTTTATTTCTTTTAGCCTTTTTCTTGGCAACTCTTTTACAAACTTCCTTTTATTCCCATACACTATAGAAAAACTATAGTCCTTGTAAAAATTGTGCACAGTCAGGTAAAACAAATCCACATATTTTCCACGTCCATAATGGTATGTCTGATTTCTCATCTTGAGTCTGTGACCTCTCTGTCAGGGAGAGAGTGTTTCCTCATTAAATCTTCTGGGGTTGCTCAATCTCCTCTTTTCATCATTAAAAAAATTGAATCCGAGAGGCCCAGACCTGCCTGTGTTAATAAATGACAAAGTAGAGATTTGAAATCAGGTCTTCTCATTTCAGATGTAGCAAGCACTCTTTCTGTTGCTTAAAAGCAGGATGTTCTTTACTCAGTATCTCTATCATGACTGTGTCCAGATCTTCCGTGTGTCTACAGCCACGTTCATGATTGTAGAATTTGTTAGTAGAAGGGTCCATGTAGAGCAGTGATATTAAGTTAAGCAAGTCCATCAATCCATAAATAAGGATCACTGCTAGCCATATATTGACAGTAGTTTAAAAATGTAACATCTGTGTTTTATTGTATTTTTATCTATTTTGTTAACTATTTCTCAATTATATTTTAATTGGTTCTGGTAGCATTTAGTAGCATTGTGTGGTGTATGTGAGTCTGAACTCTCTGAGCCCTTAGTGGAACTCCCTCTCTTGTAGAGGAAGTAATTGAACTTAGAGTAGTAAATGGATTCAATTGAGGACATGCAGGTAATGGAGAGTCCAAATCCAGGTCTTCTGACTCCCAGTGCAGTGCTCTTTCCACCATAGCTTTTCTATTCACTGGGCATATGATTGGAAGAAACTGAGCCTCAAATTATTTGTTCTGTTCATATATGAACATTTTATTTAATCGACTAACCATATATTAAGTGCCAGGGCCAGGCATTGTGTTAGGCTGAAAAGAAAAAAAGAACAAAAAGAGGCAACTATACCTTCCAGAATCTGATAGTAAATGTTTAACAACCAGCTCTCTGGGGGAAAAACAACAACAACAACAACATAGCACACCTTTTAAGTTTCATTTGCAGTAATAAGATTTTCTCTATCACCTTCCTTGTGTCTAAACAATGAACCAAACCAAAAATATCACCACTGGCTTTTAAACTAAGCATTGGATTCCAGCTGTACCTTTGTCCTTAAGGAGCTGATAATCTCTACCAGGTAATTCATAGAATAAAGAAGTAACTGATTAGGGAGGTTAGGCTAAAAGGATATAAGCCTAAATTCTTTGAGGGAAGAAACCTCCAGTTTTGTATCCTTAAGGACACGAGTAGTTAGACAAGGTAGGCTGGAGGGAAAAATTTTAAGCTAGCAATTCTTAAAATTTTTGGTCCCAGAATCTCTTTGCATTCTCAAAAATTAGAACACCTTCCCCAAGAGCTTTTCTTTATGTGGGTCATAGCTCTTGATATTTCCTGTATTAGAAATGAAAATGTCTTGGTATTACTATGAAAATATGTTTGATCTCATCAAAGATTTAGAGATTTTTTTCAGCAGTCCCCGGATCACACTTTGAGAACCACATTTTAGTCTAACAAAGTTCTAGAAATGACTCTGGGAACATTTAAAATTTCCTTTTCTATGCATATGGTACACAGTCCCAGTAATCTCTTTGAGGGTAGGGACTCTCTCTGTAGCTCAGGGCTTGGCAGTCTGCAGGTGATTAATTATTAATTTAATTTAAAAATTAGAATGCCTTCCCCATAAGACATAGCTATTGATATTTCCTGTATCAGATATGAAAATGTTATTATGAAAATAGTTTTGATCTCATAAAATCTCATAAATTCTGTAAAGGATTTAGAGATTTTTCAGCAGTCCCTGGACCATACTTTGAGAACCATATTTTAGTCTAACAGAGTTCTAGAAATGATTCTGAGAACATTTTGTATTTCCTTTTATGTATATATGGTGCATGGTCCCAGTAATTTCCTTGAGGGTAGGGACTCTTTGTATATCTCAGGGCTTGGTACTCTGCAGGTGATTAAATATTAGTTTAATTTAATTTAGTCAATAAAATATATCTGCTCAATTGAATGGAACTGAAAAGTATGTCTTTTTTTTTTTTTTTTTTTGAGAGCTTATTTTAAATATTGGCTATCATACTTCTGGCTGGTTGAGGATAACTGAGGTGTTTTAAGTGCCAAGGTCATCTATTGCATCCTGGGCCAGTACCAGTCTTGACTTTTGTCTTGCAATTGGACTTTGATGATTCTGGAAGAAAAAGTGAACATGATGATTTTGTGCAATACTGCCTCATTTAAATCCAATTCATATCCGGGTTAACACAAGTTCAGATCAGGTGATCTAAACCCTATAGAGGGAAAACAAATTAGGAAAAAAAAATTAGAGAAGAATTCTCACACCTGAATGATATGGGACTGGACAGTCAAAAGGGGAACCTGGGAGAGTTTCAGGATGATTCAGGAAGGGAGCACATGGCTGGAAGCCACAAGGTGAGTAAGTTTTTGACTTAAAAACAAGAAAAAAAAATGGATGATCTTTCCCCTTTCCCCCCAGGCCAGACCCATAGTGATTCTTCTCCATGAAGGGAAAACATTTAGACAGCCGCTCTCCCCAGAGGAGGTCGCCATTGATGGCCTGTAAGTGATCCCCACATATATTTATGTAGCATCCCCAGGCATTTCCTGGGGACAGTGCAGCTCAGGAATGACTGTCCGGTGGTCAATGCCTCCAGTTGGTGGCAAAGATAATGGGCTCCTCAGTAATAGAGGGGCACCCTACCATCAAAACTGCTCAGAACAAGCTGTCTTTTGATTAAAAACTGCCTTAGATTTTATGGCATCTCTTGAGCTGTAGCATCTGGAATTTGTCAACATGAAAAAGAAGGCCAGAGAATTCTGGGGAACTTCTTCACCCAAATCCATTCTAATGAAAAGCAGTCTTTCTTAGAATGTCACCAGGAAGATCACACTTAGGTGTGTCTTTGAGAACAAAAAGATATCCATTAGCACCTCTGGGATACCTGCTGTAGCAGGTAGGCATTTATGCAATTCTTTAAGATTTGCACTTTGCTTTGTACATGTTATCTCATTTGAGTTTTTCAATCACAATGGGACCTAGGTTCTATTATTATTCCTAGTTCAGAGAAGGAAGAAACTGAGATTGGTGGTGATTAAATTACCCAGGATCTTACTTTAAAAAAAAAAAAAAATAATTGTCTAAACCAGGACTTGAACTCAGGTCTTCATAACTCTAAGCTACCTAGCTGATTGGTGAATTTTTCACATAGCCTATTATGTGATATATGGAATGTTCAGGAGGATAGCATCTCTAGTATAAGTATTAGAGAGCCATTTTCAGTGTCCACCTTCACTCAAATATTACCTGTGATTCCAAGAAACTATAGCATGCTCAGCAGCCACACCTTAGTAAAACCATCTCAGATTAAACTAAACTGAGGATAACTGAGAGGTCTCAAATGCCAACATCATCTATTTTATTCATTCATTCATTCATTTATTTATTTGTTTGTCTGTTTGTTCATTCACTCATTTAGTTAGTCATTTGTTTGTTTTGCTGAGGCAATTAGGAGTTAAGTGACTTGCCCAGGATCACACAGCTAAGATGTGTTAAGTGTCTGAGATCATCATCTATTTTATCTATGGACAATCATATTGACTTTTGTCTTGCCACTGGTCTTTGATGACTCTGGAAAAAAAAAGTGAGCAGGATGATTTTGTGCAATACTGCCTCACTTAAATACAACTCATGTCTTAGTCAAGACACCTGGGATGTCATTGATCTTTTAAATGAAGGACAAACAACAACAATCTATCTGAGCTGCTCCTAGTCGTGTTCTTTTTTACTCCCTGGGTTAATCAGTATTTATTAAACACTTGGTATAATGACAGGCACAATGCTAGGCACTGGGGGGAAAATACAAGCCAAAAAAAAAAAAAAAAAAAAGGAGGTCCTGCCCTCAAGGAACTTATATTTTAATGGGGGAGGACACACACAAATAAAAGTGAGGTGAAAGGAGAGAGGGAGAGCGTAACTGAGGACTTAATATTCTTGCTGGTGAAACCTGGAGTTAGGAGTAGAGGGAACAGAAATGGGGCTGGCCTGGATTCTTAGAAATGGGGATACTGGAAAGAACTCATCAAAGCAGAAAGGGGCCATGAAGTTGGAGGGATACTCCATTGTGAAAAGATCAATAGGGAGTCTCCAGACTCCCTTGCCCACGCACAATATTTATCCATATTATTAATATTTTCTCCATGATTTTCTAACAAAAGAGTAATTCAAGCTATGATTCATAATATTTGACAATTTCCCAGGTTTAATTGATCACACTGGAAATTGAACAACTGGCTCTCTTGAGCTCATTCATTAGAGCTGGCTCCAGCACCCCGTTACCTGCAGCTTTTGTTTTAGACAGTTATTTGGGTTTTCTGCACACACATGCAGATATGCACACAAGTATTTGTATACATGTGCACACATACACACATATGCATGTGCACACACGTGTGTGTTTATTTGTATACACACAGAAATTTCACCTACAATTGCTTTTTAATAACTAATTGTAGTGAACATGAATATCATTTTTCAGATCAAAAGCATTGTTTAAAACCCATAACTTAAACCGAGACTTTTCTTTTAAAGCTTGATATAGGGAAAGGATACTTCCTTTTATTTTGGCAGTATTTTAAAAAATAAACTACAAGATAATAAGTAAAATAATACCCTTATATCCCATGGCCTCTGCCCACCCTGTAAAATGATCCAAGGAGTTGAAATTCCATTGAAACTCATCATTTCAATGCAACATGGCTTGAATTCCCCACATGCTTAGCCTAGGGGTGGCGGGTCTCCCCTTGACCTAGGATAAATCCTTTGGAGTGATTTTTTCCCCTGGTGCCTTTGGCTACTGCTGTGAGTGAGAGCAGGTTACCTCTTTACTGCATCTGAAGTCCAAATATTTAAACTAAGATTCACATGGTGTTTCCATCATTAGCACCATAGGATCTGTAGCAGAATGTGACAGGGTTTTACTTTCTCCTCAACTCAGTTAAACTTCCAGCATGGAGTCAATGTGTGTGTGTGTGTGTGTGTGTGTGTGTGTGTGTGTGTGTGTGTGTGTGCAGTTAAAACTATATGGACCTAAATTAACTCAGAAATTGGCAATTTTCTCAATGATCTTTCCTTTACCTATGGTGTTTAATTTCGATGGAATTATCTTTAAATTAAACTCCATCTCTATTCTTTTTAAAATCCTTATTTTTTCTTATAATTCATCACTAATTATTTAACTAAATCATTTTCCTACATAATGCACATAGTAAGGAGTAAGAGGTAGTGTAAAAAAGGCTGGAGAGCTGTTCCTGGAGTCAGGGTTCTGGTTAAGAGCTATCTTTGTGATCATAGGAAAGCTTCTTACTATTCCCTGGCATTCCTTTAAGATTCTTAAATTATAGACACATTGTCCATTTCCATGAATAGAGGAAACTGTCACACTGGGAGCTCTCCATGTGGGCACATCTATAGATCTAAATCAATTAGCCACCCAATCTATTTATAAGAATTTATTGAGTTCTCACATCTCAGGTGTTATGCTAAGTGCTTAGGATAAAAAAAATGCTAAAATAGTCCTTGCCCTTACAAAATTTTTAATTTAATTGAGAAGTTGAAACATATACATGTAAATTTATACAAAATATGCTTTTTAAAAAGGTAATCTTGAGAAACAAGCAAATGCAAGAGCGCAGAAGAATAATCAAGATGTGGGAGATGGTATTTAAAAACTAAGCTTTGTAGGAAATGAGGGTTTCTAGGTGGTACCTTATAGATAAAGTGCCAGCCCTAAATTCAGGAAAATTCAACTTTCTGAGTCCAAGTCTGGTTTCAGACCCTTACTGTGTATTCCTGGGCAAGTCACTTTAAAATGAACTGCAGAAGGAAAGACAAACCATTCCGGTATCTTTGTCAAGAAAAGCTCAAGTGGAATTATGAAAAGTCAGACTTGATTGAAAAATGACTGAACAACAACAAAAGGGTCTCTGAGAGGCATAACTGAAGAAAGAGAGCATTTTAAATCTGTATAATGGCAAAGCAATGGAATATAAGAAAATAGGGTGAGTAAGATGAAGAGATATATAACAAAACTGAAAAAGGTAGATTGGGGTCAGACTATGAAGAACTTTTTAAAAAGTTTTTTTTTGATTTTTAAAAAAATAATTATAGTTTTTCCTGGTATCTTTCTCATTATGTCTCCCAGAAAGCTATCCCATATAACAAATAATATATTTTTTAAACTTTATAAATTTAATATGAAAATTAAAATTCAGAATAGTTTAATGTAAACTATTCTAAGAAAGACTTCTATTTAGCTTTAAAAATTAATTTTTGATACTAAAATGGAAAAAACACAGCTTAACTGATCAATGTATCCAAAAACATATATAATACTAAAAATCAACATTTATATAGTGCTATGTGCCAGCACTGTGATAAACACTTCTTATTTTATTTGATTCTCACAATAATTGTGGAAGATAGGTGCTTTTGTACTCTTCATTTCACAGTAAAGGAATTTGGGCAAACAGGGTGAAGTGACCTGTTCAGGGTCACTCAGCTAGTGAGTATCTGAGGCCACATTTGAACTCAGGTCTTCCTGACATCAGGATCAGTGCTCTGAACACTATGGTGCCATCTGGCAGCCTCCTGAGCAGCATTTGTGGCTGGAAATGGCTTCTCATAACTCTTCTGAGCCATTGTCCTTTATAATTTTACAATATTCACTTTGATTTTTGTGTGTGTTTATTCCCTTTATATTGTTATAGTCATTGTGTTTATTGCTTTCTTGGCTCTAACAACTTCCCTCTACCTCAGTTCATATGAATCTTTTCATGTTCCTCTGTATTCTTTACATTAATCATTTATCACAGTTTGGCAATAATCCATTACATAAAGGAGTCTCTACTTGTTGAGCATCTGTTTTGTTCCTTTGTTATCACAAAAAGAGATGCTACAAATATTTCATATTCATATACATTGGAATCAATACATTTTGTACTTATATACATTTGTATACATTGGATACAATATATAGACACTTTCTTTTTAGCAGTAGCTTCTTTGGAGTATAAACCCAGTAATGGAAGTTCTGGGTCAAATGATATTGATATTTTAGTCACTCTGACCACATTGTTTTCCAAAATAACTATGCTGATTCATATCTCTATCAACAATGCATCACTGTGCCCCTCTCCAAATGGACAGTTCCCATATTTTGTCATATTTGTTAATTTTCGCTCTGCAAGTAAAATCTCAAGCTTGTTTTGATTTGAATTTTTCTTATTATTAGTCATTTGGACCATTCAATCATGTGTTGCTAATAGTTTGCAATTCTTTTGAGAACCGTTCATATCCTTTGATCACTTATCTTTCGGGAATGTATTTTAGTAATATATATATATATATATATATATATATATATATATACATATATATATATTTGTACAGATACACTATCTCTGTCTGTCTGTCTGTCTATCTATTTATTTACATACATACATACACACAAACCACACAGACAACTCAAGTTGAAATCCCAACCTTTTTATGTATGACCTCATATAAATCACTTCAACTCTGGACTCCATTTTTCTCCTCTATAAAATGAGAAAACTGAGCCAGGTGGTTCTGTAAGGTTCCAGCTCTAAGTCTAGGATCCTTTGATTTGGTTGGAAAATCACTGAGGATGAGAAGGAACATTGATTCCAGGAAAAGAGGACATGAAATAAGGCACAGCAGTTGATGGATTCAGGGAAGGGTGAATATACCAGGTTAGCCACTGACTGAAAGGGAGAAGAAAGGTAGATGGTATCAGGCTCTCTCAATGCAGCCCACAGTGTTTTGTAACAAACCCAAACTCTGGCCAACAAACGGAGTGACTCGGTTTCCTGTGGAGAATTTCATCTACTTCTCTGTTTATCCATGATCTTATTCTCCACAATCCCGAGAGGAACTCACTCCTCCCTCCTTGCGGAAATTAGTTGTTATAATTGGGCAGCCTTCTGTCCAAATGTCACCAGTGACACTGAATTTTCAAAATAAAAGACAAAGGGGAAAAGGGATCATGAGGGACTCCTATTTCAAAGCCAAACCTTCAAGAACCAGACTGGGGAAGCATGTTTTCCATATTACAAGCGCTCATTTAAATTACAAAAGTACATTGACATTTATTTCCCACTTCAGATGAATTTATCAGTACTTTGGTAATGAGGATCAATGACGGTTTAAATTACTGGGTCTTTCAGGCAGTTTCTTTTGATAGTTGCTATTTCCCCTGCTTAGATTCCCTTACAGATTGCTGTTATTACATGCACAGAGCTCAAGATCTCCCCAGACTGGAACTTTTCTCTATTTCATTTTATCTCGAGTGATTTAAAAAAAATTCTGGGGATAAAACACAATTTGGGATTTGGATGTGTGCACCATCAGAAGGAAGACAAAAATATGTACTCTGATTCCTAGCATCTATTTTGACTTTCTAATGGATAATAAACACTCTATGATTTCTCTCTCTCTCTCTTTGTCTTTTGCTTTTTGATTTTAGACCTGTGATTTCATCAACAGAGGGAACTCCAGGTGTGTAAATTCCCTTCCATTGAGGCAGGTTGGCAACTAATTTTTTGTGCATATAGCCATCTTATTTCATTGGGGTAGCATTGCAACTTCTGGTGAATGGGTGACCCCATTCCACTGATGAGTCAATTAAATACTTTTTGACATAAAACTTCAAGTTTTAGAAAATTCCTTTGGGTATTGAGTTTTGATTTGCCCATTTTTCCATAGCCAGTGTATAAGAGGAAGGTCTCACATCCAGTTTTTTCCTTAGAGGCTGGCCATGCCGCTAACCATTATGCTATATTGAATCATCATCATCATCATCATCATCATCATCATCATCATCATCATCATCATCATCATCATCATCATCATTTGTATATTGTTTAAAATTTACAAATTATTTGACTAAAAATGATAGCGAGGATAACTACACTTGTTACTTATTGGCAGAGGGAACTCCCACATGATCTCTTATAAGAACTCCTTAAAGGATCAAAGAATGAAAACACTGGTCTCTCCTTCCCTCAGGAGATCCTAAGCAACATTGTGATACATAGTAGACACTCAGTAAATATTAGTTCATTGATGGGTGAATTTTTGTTTTCTTCTCACTAGAATTTAGAGACCACTTCATTTACCTCCAATTTCAGGAGTAGTAGTAGTAGTAGTAGTAGCAGTAGCAGTAGTAGTAGTTAGTGGTAGTAGTAGTAGTTAGTAGGAGAGGAGGAAGAATAGTAGTAGTAGTAGCAGCAGCAGCAGTAGTAATAGTACTAGTAGTAGTAGTCAGTAAGGTGATGGTGGTAGTAATATTGTAATAGTGGTAGTGGTAATAATAATAATAGTTAATAGTAGTGGTGGTGATGATAGTTGTAATAATAGTATAGTAGTAGTCAGTAGTAGTGATGATTGTGATAGTAGTAGCACTAGTAGTATTATTACTAGTAGTAGTCAGAAGTAATGATGGTGAGAGTAGTGGTAGTGGTAGTAATAGTAGTGGGTGGTGGTAGTAGTAGTAGTAGTAGTAGTAGTAGTTAATGGTAGCAGCAGTAGTAGTAGACTACTGTAGTAGTTAGGAGGAGGAGAAAGAGGAATAGTAATAGTAGTTAGTGATAGTAATAATAGTAAGTAATAGTAGTAGTAGTGGTGGTGATTGTATTAGGAGTAATAATGGTAGTGATAGTAGTAGTCTAGTACCATCCCTTGTCCTCTTCCTTTCCTTCCTATTAGTACCACTACTACTGCTAGTAATAGTAATATTAGTTAGTAATAGTGATAGTAATAATAGTAGAGGTGGTATTAATAATAACTATAGTAGTAATAGTGTACTTATAGTAGTGTACTATTAGTAATAAGAATACCAATTAATAACAATGATAGTAATAAGAGTAATAGTAATAAACCAAGCAACTTGCCTAGGGTCACAAAGCTAAGGATTATCTAAGGCTGCATTTGAATTCAGGGCTTTGTGACTTCAGGTCACGTACTATAGGGCCACTTAGTTGCTTCAGAGGAACCTGAGTCCTCTGGCTCCAAATCTAGTCCTTTCTATTGCATCCTGTATGCAATAGTCCATAGTCCCTGACTTCTGCAGAAAGTGAATGGAATCCCAATTTCCTAACTTCTCTCAGAGACCAAGCTTGGTCATTTTAACCAAGTCCTTAAGAGTACCCAAATGCTCTTTTTATTCTGTGTACATTATAGTCATCATACATATGATTATTCTCCAGTTCCTGATTCTATTTTCTTCACTGTGCATGTTTACCAAAATCTTCTCAGCCTTCTCTAAATTCTTCTTCTTCTTCTTCTTCCTTCTTCTTCTTCTTCCTTCTTCTTCTTCTTCTTCCTTCTTCTTCTTCTTCTTCTTCTTCTTCTTCTTCTTCTTCTTCTTCTTCTTCTTCTTCTTCTTCTTCTTCTTCTTCTTCTTCTTCTTCTTCTTCTTCTTCTTCTTCTTCTTCTTCTTCTTCTTCTTCTTCTTCTTCTTCTTCTTCTTCTTCTTCTTCTTCTTCTTCTTCTTCTTCTTCTTCCTCCTCCTCCTTCTCCACATCCTCCTTTTTCTACTCTTCCTCCTCCTCCTCCTTCTTTTCCTTCATATCCTATGTCCCCAACAAACAATTATTAAACCCCTACATTATGCCTGCTGCTGAGATAAATGGCATCAGTTGGCAACTGAGGTCCCACTGGGTTCTAGGTCTATGAGTCTCTGTTCCTTTCCACTTCATAGATTTTGTGATTCTGTCACTTACAAAAACTGGGAACTGGGTAGTATCTGTGGGGCTGGGGGAGGGATGAGGGAAGAAGTGGGGGGCAAGCCGCCCATCTCTCAGTAAACATCAGCCACCACAAGTCCCTCTGTGCTTTTGCTACTGCTGCAGCTGCCGTTTGACCAGAGAGATAAGAGGCAGGAAACGCTCAGGCCGGGCTGTGTCTGCCCCATTTTATTAGGTGCCAGCCCATTCAGATGCAGTATGCAGTTAGCTGCCTTTAGAGAAGTGGGGAGAAGGAAAGGGGGGGTGGGGGTGAGACCCTCTGCACACCTCCGGCTTTCTCTGTCCCACCCCTGGTTATCTCTGCCTCTGCAGCCACACTCACTGAGCAGAGCTGGGCGGCTGGGCCCAGCAGATGTTGGAAAGTTTGCTTGTTCAGGGAGAGACGGGCTGGCTGCTCCCCAGACCTCTTTGATCTCACCTAGGAGGAAACTTATAATCTGTCCCTGCGAATCTCTGCTGTTGGGACTTGAAAGCCAGAGAGGAAAATGTGAAAAGAACAGGAAACAACACATAAAATAAAAACAAATGGTCTTTGAAAGAGGCCGGGGCCTGCAAGGGCAGGGGCCGCTCTGTGTAGAGTTCAGTACCTGCACAGCCCACTGTGAGCTGTTTTTTTAAGGCAAGGATGTGCTAAACCAAGGGCTTTTGGTGTGTGTGTATGTGTGTGTGTGTGTTGGGAATGGGAAGGAAGCAAAGAAGGGGTAGGAAATCTAAGTTCATTAATGTGCCAAAATAAAGAGGTTTATTACCTTTTGGCAGTATGGAAGCCTTTGGGAGGGAAATAGCATGTAGTTCTCTCTCTGTCTTTCTCCCTCTCCCTCTTCTCCTTCTCTTTCCCTCTCCCTCCCTCTCTCTGTCTCCGTTTCTCTTTCTCTTTCTCTCTCCCCCTGTGTCTCTCGGTTTCTTTGTCTCTGTCCTTGTCTCTGTCTCTTCTCTCTCTCTCCATCTCTGTCTCTATCTATTTGTGTCTGTCTGTCTCTCTGTCTCCATCTTTCTGTCTGTCTGTCTCTATCTCTTTCTCTCCTCTTGGATGTGTCCATATCCTGTGCTAAACTATAAGCTTTATGAGGGGAGGGACCCTCTCTTATCCTTACACTGATGTTTATTACTTGCATGACCTACAATAAATCACCTAATGCCTCAGTTTCCTCACTTATAAAATGAAGGGGTCCCATTGGATGTCCTTTGGGATCCCTTTCAGTTCCAGATTGATGGCCTTATAACCCTTCAATTATCTAAACTTGGTTTGTCTCCCAACCTAGCATAAGGCTCAGTACCTAGTAGATTTATTGAATTTAAAAAACACCCCATTTTCCTCTTCTTGGGCTGATGTCCCTCTTGTCTCCTTTCAGCGTCCAACAAGAAACATGCCTGATAGTTACCAGAAGTTTTGTTGTTCAGTTGTTTCAGTAATGTCCCTGACCCATCTTGGGGCCTCCTTGGCAAAGATACTGGAGAGATTTGCCATTTCCTTCTCCAGCTCATTTTACAGATGAGGAAACTGAGGCAAACTAGGTTAAATAACCTGTGTCATATAGCTAAAGTGTCTGAGGCCAGATTTGAACTTCAGAACATGAATCTAGGTTAGACTCACTATGCCCTATGGTGTCATCTAGCTGCCCTAACCAGAACTGAAGTTAACCAATCAATTAACAAGCATTTATTAAAAGCCTAATATGGGGGCAGCTAGGTGGTGCAGTGGATAAAGCACCAGCCTTGAATTCAGGAGGACCCGAGTTCAAATCCAGCCTCAGACACTTACCACTTCCTAGCTGTGTGACCCTGCGCAAGTCACTTAACCCCAATTGACTCAGAAAAAAAAAAAAAAGCCTAATCCAGGTCTAGGGATATGAAGCTAAAAAATGGAACACTCTTTTCTGTCTGTGTATCTTCTAGGGATATAAACTATTTCTTTAGGTGAATATATACTGAATATATTCAAAATAAATACACTGTGCTGAGCTATGAAAGGAGCTAGAGACTCCAAGAGGTGAAAATGAGAAGAAAGGGCATACCAGGCATGAGGCACAGATTATGCAAAGGTGCAGAGGTAGGAACTAAAATTTTGTGAGAGGGGGGAAAAAGCAAGTAGGCTAGTTTGTATAGAAGAGTGTGTCATCAAGCTAGAAGGGGACCCTGGAAGCAGTTTGTGAAGGACTTTAAAAGTCCAATAAACCTAAAGACTAGGAGACCTCTCAGCTTTGATCCTGGTTCTGACCCTAAGGATTCACATGACTCTGAATGGATCACTTAACCTCCATTTAACATTTTAGCATTTTAACATCCATCAGTTCCCTTAACATTAAAATGGAGATGTATCATAACTAAATTGCTTTTGAAACTTAGAAAGTCCTTCAAATACAGAATTCTATTTGATCCTCAGAACAATCTATTGAGATAAGGGAGTTATAGAGAGGTTAGTTGACAACTCTAATTAATATCTGAGTTGGGTCTTTCTGACCCCATCTATAAGACTACCCACCCTACTGATCTGCCTTGGTCTCAGTCAGGATCAGTTGTGTAAGAAAGAATGTTGAAAACTCTACAAGCTAGACCGATTCACCCATCACTGGGGTGAGGTGAACATTTTAATTCCTTCTAAGAAGTTTAATATGAGCCGAGGCTGAAATATCTATTGGGGAAATTCCCATTTCAGCTTGAAAAATGGCACCTGAGGCCAATTTTTGTGAAGACCAAAAATGACTTCAGAAACATTGTATTTTCATATCATTATGATTTCATAACTCCTGGCTCTTCCTTCAAACACACACACACACACACACACACACACACACACACACACACAATAACAACAAAAAACCCTAATCTTAATTCTGAATGACATTATTGGCAGACTTTCATGACTGCTACTTATATAACTCATAAGTACCCTTAATTATCGTTTCAGAAGCTCTTTCTTAATCCAATTTACACAAACCCACAAATCCCCCTCCAGTCCCTCTTTCACCCCCTTCCCAGGTTTTTGGATCAGAAAATTAACCATATCCATAAGTTTCTCTTCTTCAACTGATCAGGCTCTCCCCACTGACCAGGTAGTTCCTATTGACTCATTGCTAGGTTCTTGCCAATGACAAGATACTCTTTACAGCTGGTACTCCCCATTTCAGACGCCCCTACTGACTTGGTGCTTCTCACTGCATCCCCTCCATGATGTCATGGTCTCTTTGAGACTGAAGGACAAAAAATAGCAATAACCAAGATTTTTAATCTTCCTACTTTCCAGGCAGAGTGGAAAATGGAAAGGGGACGGGAGTCCCTCATGAGAATTTTGCAAGAAACAGAGGAGAAGGCAACAAGGATTTATGAAGTACCTACCATATTCCAGGAATTTTGCTGAGCAATTATAACTATTATCTCATTTGATGCTTACATTAATCCTGGAAGGTAGGTGCTATAATTTCCTCCATTTTACAGATAAGGGAACTGAGTCTGGGAGAGACTAACTTTTCCATGTCACACACCTCATGAGAGTTGAACTTAAATCTTGCTGATGTCAGGCCAAGAGATTTTTCAGATTTCAGGCCCTTTGGAGGATCCAAGTGTATTGAGTTATTTTAGTTTTAATTATTATTATGAATATTTACTATTATGTTTCAATGACTCTGGGATTTCATCTATATAGATATTCCTTTCTTCCTTTCAGGGACGCAGATCACAATCCATCTATGTCTGCCCATTCTGTATGACTCTTATTCAAATTGTCCCATGAATTAATCACAGAGGGATCTGATAGCATTCTATGGCCTTGATAGTATTCTTTTAAAGACTTCAGTGGGAGACAAGGTTTGTCTATAGCATTTCCTTGTTTTTGCTAGACAACTTGTCTATGTTCTTTTTTAAAAAATCAAATATTTCACTGATGATTTTTCTTATGCTGCTTTTCCTATATAATCTCTTGTCTATAATGTTTTTATTTGTGCTCAACCCAATCAATCTTTTTTTTTTTTCTTGAAATTCCTTAACTTATTTTTTAAGGGAAAATACATATATTATTTATTTATTTTTATTATAAGTTTTTATTGACAGAACTTATGCCTGGATAATTTTTTACAACATTGTCCCTTGGACTCACATCTGTTCTAACTTTTCCCTTCCCTTCTTCCACCCCCTCCCCTAGATGACAAGCAGTCTTATACATGTTAATTATGTTATAGTATATCCTAGATACAATATATATGTGCAGAACCCTACAGTTCTCTTATTGCACAGGGAGAATTGGATTCGAAAGGTAAAAATAACCTGGGAAGAAAAACAAAAATGCAAACAGTTCACACTCATTTCCCAGTGTTCCTTCTCTGGGTGTAGCTGATTCTGTCCATCATTGATCAATTGAAACTGAATTAGATCTTCTCTTAGTCGAAGATATCCACGTCCATCAGAATACATCCTCATCCAATCAATCTTAAGAACAAATTATTTTCTCACATTATTAATAATACAGTCATAACAAAACCTGGCATTTCTATGGTGCTTTAAGATTTGCAGAGTGCTTTGCTCACCACTCTATAGATAAGGAAACTGATGCTTTGAAAGAGGAAGTACCTAAAATCACCAGGATTAGCACCTTGTTTCATGGGTTGAAGAGCAGAGATGTAAATCTTTTAGATTTTTATAAATAATGGATAAAGGTGAGATTGGGTCCCAGAGGGGGACCAAAAAGATTAACCAAAAAAGATAATCATGGGTTTCAGAATAATAACCCACTGTCAATCTGAATTTGTGAGAACTCCCAGTCTAGTATGAGAGGAGACAATAGTTTATTCAGCTCCACTTAGTAACAGTGAAGCTAGGAAACCAGTGACCTACAACCTTTAAAAAGCTACTCTTGGAAATAGTGACAGTAAGGAGAATTCAATCCATTTATTGAGTATCTACTTTATGCTAAGCATTATGGTAACACTGGAGGACCAAGGACAAAAATGATTCCTTGCCTGAGAGGTATTATATATTCTATGTATTATATATATATGCATATATACACATATATAATATTCTCTCTATATAACAAATAATATCTATTTATCTAAATATAATCTCTGCAAAATTTATGCAAGGTTTAACCCTATGTCAGAATCACCATTGAGATGGATATTCTTTCCTGATATCCACCAATCACTGATGACTTAGGACTGGGGGATTTGGGGAAATCAAATCAACCTCTATAGTTAAGGTAATGCACGATTACAGAAGTAATTGGAAGGGGAAGGCACCAGTAGTTAAAAGGAGTCAGCAGGCATTTCATGTGGAAGGTAATGTTTGAACTGATTATTGATTGTAGGAACTCACTTCATAAAGCAAGAGGGAAGAGGGAGGACAGATCAGTCACGTGGGACAGCTAATGCAAAGGAAAATTGGTTGGAGAAGGGGTTGTGTGTGAGGAACCCCCAAAAAGGTCAGTTTGACCGGACTAGAGGAGGAAGAAAAAAACAGAAGCATAATGAGGCCAGAAAAGTGTAGTTAGTCCAGAAAATGAATGAAAAACTTTAAATACCAAATAGAGGAGTTTGTCTGGTTTTGCCTACTTTACCTTAAATATGAAAGCAAGATGTATTTCTCAAGAGTTCATGGTGTACTAGCCACTGTGCAAAACTGGAGATAGAAGACAATATAATGGAGCAAGATGACACATAAAAGGGAGTTAAAATGCAGGTGGGAGAAGGGAGCAGGATATGGGGAATGATGTCAAAGTCTTTATAGGCAGGAAGAGAATGAGAACTGGCAAGGGAGAGGGTGTCATGGTTAGACTTGTACTGGGAATATAAATTTGGCAACTGTGTGGATGATGGACTGGAGAGAGGGGAGAATGAAGGTAGAATGACTAATTAGGGGGCTATTATCGTAGTTCACTAGAGAGAATGAACTAGCCAGGATTCCCAATTTCCAGAATAGAGGAAGCGGGGAGTAGAGAAGGAAGCAACTTAGAAAAGTTCTTTCCAACAATTCATGTGAGGACATGTTGGTTCTCCCTAGCTAACAGGACCAAGGAGTGGGTGTATGACAGCATCAAACTCACCAGCTACTGCCCGCTACTCTACTACAAACAACCTATATCTCCCTCACCCCTTGTTCTACTCCTACTTTTCACCCCCTTAGAAATGTCCTCTGCTCCCTATTTCTACAGATCTTTCAAAACTAGCTCAAATGCTACCTCCTCCATAAAGCCTCTCAATCTCCTTAGACTGATTGATTGAGCTGAGTGTTGAAGGAAGTCAGTGACTTAAGAATCAAAGATGGGGGTGACAGAGCTTTTCAACTGTGGGGGACAGCTAGTTCAAAGGTACAGAGATGGGAGATGGAGCATATTTTATGTGAGAAGAACCAAATAGTCCAGTAGTACTTAGTAGTACTGTCAAACAATAAGTAATCAGTGAAGACTTGTTGAAAGATTGACCTTCAAAGAGATCCCTGATTTTAGAATTCAAAGATTTGAGTTTCAGTCCCCAATTTACCATTTTCCAACTTTGTGATGGCAAACAAGTTAGTGTACCTCTTCTCCACATCTGAAAAGCGGTTTTAACATCTTTACTGGCTAACTCATTTTTATTCATTCAATATTGTCCATTTTTTCATTCAACCAACAATGATTGTGGAGAGAACTCTTCACAAGGTACTGGGAAAGAGGAGATATAAATTTCAGATAGGAGATGGCTCCTACCTTCATGGAGCTTATAGTCTAGTTGGAGGATGAGAAACAAGCATGCACAATTACCATACATTAATTGCAGAACAGTTGATAATCTGCCTTCCTCACAATAGTTGCTCAAACGCCTTTATTTGGATCAAAACAATGTAAGAGCAAGGAGGAATGAATAAATGAAGCATTTATTAAACATTTATTATATATATAACATTATAGTTAGGCTAGGCTCTCAAGGAGCTTACATTCTAAAGAGGGAGACAACATATTTGGAAGATTTTGGTTAAAAGTGAGATGAAAGATCCCATAGTCCTTAAGGTGGGGCAGTAAAGTAAATATTAAATGACTTTTATAATAATACCACCCAATATTGTACCCCCTCATTGTACCTATGGTATGGGATGTCTCCCTGGAGTAACCTAGATCTCACTCAATGAACAACATTAATAAAGTTGGAGGGAGCATGTAGGAAGGGAGAGAGGCAATGGAAGGGCATAATTGTTACCTGGAACCACATGACTTTTAATGGGTTTTGGTAGGTTCCCAGCCCCTTTCTCCAAACCAGCCCACCAGTAGAGTTGAATAATACTTAAGTCCTAGTTTGGAGTGGGAATAGTGGGAGATGATGATAGTGGATGTGATAAATATCAAACTATAATTGACATCAAGGAGGGATAGAGCCTATTTATGGTGTTCCAAGGAGGCACTATTAGAAGCCATGGGATGAAAGGAAAGGAAATTTTAGACTGAATTGCAGGATAATTTCCCCACCAGCGAAATCAATTAGACTGTCTAATAGTCTCTGAAGATTTGCATCTTAGCATCAGTTACTTCAAACCAACTTGGCAAAGCTCTGGAGCCCCTGCAGGATGTGTGGGCATGTTTGAGCCCCCAGGAGGAGAGCAGGATGGAATCCTCTGCTGCCTTTTTTTTTCTCTTCCTCATTTTCATGTTGCTATAACTTATTGACTGCAACAAAATATATTTTCCTTTGAATCTCTTGCAATAAAAATGACCTCTCTGTGTTTGATGCAGACTTACTCACAAACTAATGGGTATTTGCCAGGAGTGTGTGCTCTTTACCTGGAAATAAATGCTTGGGAGGGGTGGGGTTGGGTTGGGTTGGGTTGGGTTCTGAAGGATAACCCCAAATGGTGGACTTGCCCCAATCTTGTGGTTTTTATAAAAGTATGTTCATTAATTGCCGATTTCCTTTTCTCTTTTTCTTTTGCTTAGGCTGATATAGAAAGCACTCTTCAAAATCTTTCAGCTCTATATGGTACAGCTATAGTGCAAGAATTTTTTTCTCACACGTGAGCTTCTAGAAAGCTATTATATATTCCAAGATATATTATAGACTATCATTCACCCAAAAATATAGCTCACATGCCTCTAGTGATGTATTTCTTTTAGCTGGTCAGTCATATGACACATTAGTTTAAACCAAATGACATTTAATTAAACTGTAGATTAAAACAAATGACAGGATATATTCCTCTTTTCATCCCTCAATTCTCAACATACACAGATACAATTATTCTATAGATTAACATACCATTAAAGGTAGAAAGACACACATAGAGAACAATAAGACCAGTGAAACTCATAATCAAAGGGCAAGTTCTTCTTCCTTTCTTAGGTGACTTTCTACCTTTCCGAAGAAACCCCAATGACTTTTCACTAGTATTCAAATAGTTTTTCTTCTTTTTTTATTATAGCCTTTTATTTGCCAGATATATGCATGGGTAATTTTGCAACACTGACATTTGCCAAGTCTTTTGTTCCAATTTTTCTCCTTCCCCCAGATGGCAGGTTGACCAATACATGTTAAATATGTTAAAGTATAAATTAAATAATATATATATATATATATATATATATATATATATATATATATATATATATATATATATACATATATATATATATATATGTATACATGTCCAAACAGTTATTTTGCTGTACAAAGAGAATCGGAGTTTGAAATAGTGTACAATTAGCCTGTGAAAGAAATCAAAAATGCAGGCGGACAAAATTAGAGGGATTGGGAATTCTATGTAGTGGCTCATAGTCATCTCCCAGAGTTCTTTTACTGGATGTAGCTGGTTCAGTTCATTACTGCTCTATTGGAATTGTTTTGGTTCATGTCATTGTTGAAGATGGCCCTGTCCATCAGAATTGATCATCATATAGTGTTGTTGTTGAAGTATATAATGATCTCCTGGTCCTGCTCATTTCACTCAGCATCAGTTCATGTGAGTCTCTCCAAGCCTCTCTGTATTCATCCTGCTGGTCATTTCTTACAGAACAATACTATTCCATAATATTCATATAGTATTCAAATAGTTAAAGCATGTTATAAAAGCCATCATTTTGCTGTACTATCATGAAGTTGCTTTCTGAGCAGCTGAACTGCTGCTATGTGTTTTTTTTTTTTAAATTACTATAAAGGAAGGTACTTTCATCTTTTTTAGCACATGGCCTCAGGGGCTATATACATCCATTGTCTTCTTTGTAATATTCATTTTTTTTAGTTCTTTGGTGAAAGTTGTATTTTATGTCTCATTGCCCTATAATATTTATTGAAATGGAATGAAATAGAAAAGATGGCCGAGTAAAGGCAGGAACTATCCTGAGCTTTCCCCCCAAATCCTTCCAAATATGCTTAAATATTATTCTAAACAAATTCTAGAGTAGCAGAACCCAAAAAGACAGTGAAACAATTTTCTAGCCCAAGATAACTTTGAGATCAGCAAGAAAGGTCTGGTGTACCTGGGTGAGAGTGGAGCACAGTCCCAGGAGCAAGCTAAGAGGAAAGCATTGGCAGCCACTGAATCAGCAGCAACAGTGGGTAGTTCCAGAATCTCAGCCAATAGGTAATAAGGGGGTTAAACAACTGATTATAAGTAGATTAGAGGGGTTTCTGCTACCACTGAGGCAGGCCTCTGTTGCTTTGCCCATACCTAGATCCTGGTTGCAATCCTGAGTGGCAATCCCAGGGGAAGGAAGAGTATTAGCACACAAGAGCTTGTGGACACAGTGGAGCAGGGATGCTCCTCAAAGTTCCAGGTCATTAAAGAGTGCTTATAATCACTCACAGACCAGAGAGCAGGCCATGAGACTGGTAAACACCTTTCTTTAGATCATACGACCTTGGGAGAATTGAAAATTTACAGAAGTATCTCCCTAGAAGTATCTCTGAAAACAGTTAGAGGTTTCTTCAAGCTTGGAACAGTGCATCTCTATCCTAGTAGTAGATTCCTACTTTAACAAAAAGTTAAAAGTCAAGGAATAAGCTGGGAAAATAATAGGAAAAAATTCTGACCATAGAAAGTCACTGTAGTGACAAAGTGATCAAAACACAGTCAGAAAAAGAAAGAAGTCAAAGCTCCTACATTCAAAGCTTCCAAGAAAAATTATGGATTGGTCTCAAGCCAGGGAAAAATTCAAAAAGGATTTTGAAAATCAATTAAAAGGGATAGAGGGAAAATTGAGAAGATAAATTAGAGTGATACAAGAAAATCATGAAAAAGAAGTTAATAGCTTGGTAAAGGAGATTAAAAACTGCTTGAAAAATAGCATCTTAAAAACAGATTAAGTCAAATGGTAAAAGTGGTGCAAAAACCCAATGAGGAGAAGAATGCCTTTAAAAAGCATTTAGCAGCTTCTACATTGGAAAAATCTTTTTTTTTGTAGTTTTTTTATTAATTTTATAATTATAACATTTTCTTTGACAGTACATATTCATAGGTAATTTTTTTTTTTTACAACATTATCCCTTGTACTCCCTTCTGTTCCGAATTTTTCCCCTCCTTCCCTCCACCCCCTCCCCTAGATGGCAGGCATTCCCATATATATTAAATATCTTATAGTATATGCTTGGTACGATATATATGTGCAGAACCGAATTTTGTTGTTGTTGTTTCAAAGGAAGAATTGTATTCGGAAGGTAAAAATAACTTGTGGAGAAAAACAAAAAATGCTAACAGTTTACACTCCTTTCCCAGTGTTCCTTCTCTGGGTGTAGCTGATTCTGTCCATCATTGATCAATTGGAATTGGATTAGCTCTTCTCTATGTTGAAGATATCCACTTCCATCAGAATACATCCTCGTACAGTATCATTGTTGAAGTCTATAATGATCCCCTAGTTCTGCTCGTTTCACTCAGCATCAATTGATGTAAGTCTCCCCAAGCCTCTCTGTATTCCTCCTGTTGGTCATTTCTTACAGAACAATAATATTCCATAACCTTCATATACCATAATTTACCCAACCATTCTCCAGTTGATGGACATCCATTCATTTTCCAGTTTCTAGCCACTACAAAAAGGGCTGCCATAAACATTTTGGCACATACAGGTTCCTTTCCCTTCTTTAGTGTTTCCTTGGGATATAAGCCCAGTAGTAGTAGCACTGCTGGGTCAAAGGGTATGCACATTTTGATAACTTTTTGGGCATAATTCCAGATTGCTCTCCAGAATGGATTCTTTCACAACTCCACCAACAATGCATCAGTGTCCCAGTTTTCCCACAGCCCCTCCAACATTCACCATTAAATAATTAAATAATTGGAGAGACATTGAGTGCTCTTGGATAGGCTGAGCGAATATAATTAAGATGACAATACTTCCTAAATTAATCTATTTATTTAATGCTATACCAATCAGACTCCCAAGAAACTATTTTAATGACCTAGAAAAAATAACAACAGAATTCATATGGAACAACAAAAGGTCGAGAATTTCAAGGGAAGTAATGAAAAAAAAAATAAATGAAGGTGGTCTAGCTGTACCTGGATCTAGAACTATATTATAAAGCAACAGTCACCAAAACAATTTGGTATTGGCTAAGAAATAGACTAGTTGATCAGTGGAATAGGTTAGGTTCACAGGGCAAGATAGTGAATAAAAATAGCAATCTAGTGTTTGACAAACCCAAAGATCCCAACTTTTGGGATAAGAATTCATTATTTGACAAAAACTGCTGGGAAAACTGGAAATTAGTATGGCACAAACTAGGCATGGACCCACATTTAACACCACATACTAAGATAAGATCAAAATGGGTCCAAGATTTAGGCATAAAGAATGAGATCATAAATAAATTGGAGGAACATAGGATAATTTACCTCTCAGACTTGTGGAGGAGGAAGGAATTTGTGACCAAAGGAGAACTAGAGATCATTATTGATCACAAAATGGAAGATTTTGATTACATCAAACTAAAAAGTTTCTGTACAAAGAAAACTAATGCAAATAAGATTAGAAGGGAAGTAACAAATTGGGAAAAAATTTTTACAGTTAAAGGTTCTGATAAAGGCCTCATCTCCAAAATATACAGAGAAGTGACTTTAATTTATAAGAAATCAAGCCATTCTCCAATTGATAAATGGTCAAAGGATATGAACAGACAATTTTCAGATGATGAAATTAAAACTATTTCCACTCATATGAAAGAGTGTTCCAAATCACTATTGATCAGAGAAATGCAAATTAAGACAACTTTGAGATACCACTACACACCTGTCAGATTGACTAAGATGACAGGAACAAATAATGATGAATGGTGGAGGGGCTGTAGGAAAACTGGGACTCTACATTGGAAAAATCTTAGTGAAAAACATAATTCCTTAAAAATTAGAAATAAGCAAATCAAAGTTAATGACTTTATGAGAAATCAAGAAACAATAAAACAGAACCAAAAAAAGAAAAATTAGAAGACAATGCAAAATATCTCACTGGAAAAACAACTGACCTGGAAAATAGAGCCAGATGAGATAATTTAAAAATTACTGGACTATCTGAAAGTTATGATTTTTTAAAAAGAGAGACTAGACATCATCTTTCAAGAAATCAATAAAATAATAACCCACCTATCACCTCCTGAAGGAGATTCTAAAATGAAAACTCCCAGGAATATTATAGCCAAATCTCAGAACTCCCAAGTCAAGGAGAAAAGACTGCATGTAGTCAGAACAAACACGTATTACCACAGGTAGGATAGCACAAGATTTAGCAGCTTCTACATTGAAGGATTAGAGGGCTTGGAATATGATATTCCAGGGGACAGAGAAGCTAGAATTACAACTAAGAATCATTTACTCAACAAAACTGAGTGTAATCCACCAGGGGGAAAATGGATATTCAATGAAATAGATGACTTTGAATCATTCTTGATGAAAAGACCAGAGCTGAATAAAAAATTTGAATTTTAAATAAAATTCTCAAGAGAATCATAAAAATATAAAAATGAAAGGGAAATCATAAGGACTTAACAAGGTTACATTTTACATTTCTACGTGGAAAGATGATACTTGTAACTCAAAAGAACTTCCTCATTATTAAAGCAGTTAGGACTATGTAGAGAAAGAGGAAACAAGTGTGAGTTGAATATGAAAGGATTTTCTTGGAGAAAGGGAAAGGAGTGGTAGAATGGAGAAAATTATCTCATGTAAAAGAGGCAAGAAAAAGCTTTTACAGTGGAGAGAAAGAGGGGGAAGCTGAGAGGGAATAAGTGAAACTCATTATCCTAGGACTTGGTTGAAAGAGGAAATAAGAAAAACATTCAATTGGGTATAAAAGTAGGGGGAAAGGGGATAACAGAAGGGAGGGGATAACAGAAGGGAGGGGATAAAAGGGGGAGGGGGAGTAATAAGCAAAGGAAGGACAGGGTTAAAGGAGACAATAGAATAAACAATGGGAAATACAATTAGTAATAATAACTGAAAAATTTTTTTGAAGAAATGGATTGTTTCCTTAATTCTGATTAGCTTTAGTTCTTCAGAATTCTTTTGCACTTGCTGTATATATCCAACTCATGAAGTGTGTGGAGTGTTCATGAAGGACTAGTAATCTGTTATGAGGTTTTCTCAACTTTTTCAGGCACTTAACTCTCCTGTGACTCTATGAAGCTGTAATATGTGCAGTGCACTCTCATCAAACAGGCTAACCCAGGTTGAAGGTTACTGAGGAGGCTCAAGCCTGTTGGTGAATTAGGGGGTTTCTACCTCAAGTATGTGAAGACTTCCCTCAGCAGGACAGACAGTTCAGAAGATCTTGTTCTAATGGTCAGGAAGGCAGCCGAAGTGCTTAGAGCTTGGTCATCAAAGGCACCAGGGTCATCTGTTGCAATCTGGATCATCACCAATCCTGTTGACTTTTCTCTTACCACTGGACTTTGATGACTCTGGAAGAGAGAGTGAGATTGATGACTTTGGCAACTGTGCCTCATTTAAATTCAGATGCAAGTCAAAACATCACTCCATGCTGTCATTGGTCCTCTTCAAAAACAAGGGACAAGCAACAGTAGCATTCATATCAGCACTTAATCAATATAGGGACTTTATAAACTTGGGATAACTTCACATGTCTTATTTGTCCCAGGAAAAATTTCATTAGATCATAGCTTTTGAGACTGGTCTAAGATCCACCTAAACCATCCTTCTCTTTTGACAAATGAGAAAACTTTGACCCTGGGAGATTAGAGAATAGAACAAATTCAGGCCCTCTAACTCTAGAGCCAACCTTCTTTGTATCATTAAATTCTAGTGTTTATTATATTAAATATCTCACTCAGTTCCTGTTATAGATATCCATCAAATATGAAAAATAAAGGGAGAATTTCAATAAGGGATAATTCCGGTCTAACTCTAGAGATGATGGATTGCTATTGCCCCATTCTCTAGATTATCAGCATCCCAGTAGTCCTAGGGAGACCTGGCCAGGCAATCACTGACCCATTTCCATGGGATTGCCTTCAATATTGTCCTTTTTCTCAGCACTCGCTCCAGGAAGCTCTGCTTCCTTCCAGTTTCTTTCATAGGACACTAGTCATTTTGGGAAGAATTTGAAAGGCTAGCAGTCAGTCTGTTTTTATTTGTATAACCTCAGGCTTAGCACAATGATTGACACAGAGTGGATGTTTAGCAAATATTTTGTAGGTACTTTATAAATGTTTATTGACTGACAGATTTGTTCTGTTTGGCCCCAGAGGCAGAACTTGAAATAATGGAAAGTGGTTGGTGTATCTTATAGAGAAAACACTTAATAAAATCCTTGTGGAATGACTGCTCCTATTCCAAGTCTTGGCTCTGACCTTATTATTATCTGTGGGATTTGGGGCAAATAAACTTCTATGGGTCTCAGGTTCTTTTAATCTAGGGGTTTAGATTAAATGGTCTGACTACAATCTTTTCCAGCTCTCAATCTATGATTCTTAAAAGCAAACTCCCTAGCTGTGGGAGCAGTCCAAAAGGACTGCCTGAGGAGGTAATGGTTTTCCCTTTCTTGGACATTTTCCAATAAGGGCTCATTGGCCATATGTTCCGTTTGGGCAGAGGATGGATAGGGTGGCTATTGAGGTCCTGAGATTCATTGATTCTGGGACTATTTTACCACCACAATCATTAACTAGAGTAGCATGGAGCACTGGATGTGAATCAGGAATGCTACCTCAGACACTTCCTAGCCATTTGACCAGGTCAAATCACTTACATTTCTGAGCCTCAGTTTCCTCATCTGTAAAATGAAGATAATAATAGCATCTTGGGCAGCTAGATGATGCCATAGTAGATAGGATGCTGGGCCTGGAGTCAGGAAGATTTTATGAATTCAAATTTGGCCTCAGACATTCACTAGCTGTGTGACTCAACTCTGCCTCAGTTTCCTCATTTATAAAATGAGTTGGAGAAGGAAATGACAAATCGCTTTTTTATTTCTGTCAACAAAATCCCTAATGGGATCACAAAAAGTTGGACATGACTAAGATGACTAAACAGTAGCACCTCCCTGGCAGCATTGTTCTGAGGATGAAATTAAATAACATGTGTAAGGTACTTTGTGAACTTTAGAGTATTATAAAAATATTAGCTCTTATTATGATAACACCCAGGCTTCTTGTTAAAGGTTCCATCTGTGTGTTGTTCCAACAGAGCTCTGTGGATGAGGATTCCAAAGGCCCAGAAAGTTCCTTCCATCCTGAGCCAATCCTTGAGTGTAATGATTTCCCATTGTGGGGAGAGCATACAAGGAGTACATTGTTGTTGTTGGGTTATTTTTACAACTGCCTTCTGAACAAAGACACAGGGCGGGCCTGATTGTTAGTTTAGCTCTTAAACACTGATTGAAATGATGCCCATTCTTCAAGGGGAGATAAGGCCAAAGGATGGACAAAATGCATGCTGGCAATAGAAAACCGACTTTCTGATTTTGATTCATTTCCAAGATTAAGTACCTATTGTGAGTAAGCAGACTGAGCTCAGTGCTGAAGATTCATTCATTCATCCCTCCCTCCTTCCTTCCTTCCTTCCTTCCCTCCCTCCCTCCCTCCCTCCCTTTCTTCCTTCCTTCCTTCCTTCCTTTCTTCTCTCCCTCCCTCCCTCCCTCTCTCCCTCCCTCCCTCCCTCTCTCCCTTCCCTCCCTCCCTTCCCTCCCTCCCTCCCTCCCTCCCTCCCTCCCTCCCTCCCTTCCTTCCTTCCTTCCTTCCTTCCTTCCTTCCTTCCTTCCTTCCTTCCTTCCTTCCTTCCTTCCTTCCTTCCTTCCTTCCTTCCTTCCTTCCTTCCTTCCTTCCTTCCTTCCTTCCTTCCTCAAGGAGATTGTATTGTGCTAAAATCTGTATACAAATAAATAGGACTCAAAATCCAAAAAGATCGCAGTCATGGAGAGATCCAGGCAAAGACTCCTAAAGAAAATATAAGAAGAGTAAAGAAAGGATCCCAGACTCATTAGTGTTTAGAAGGATGCCATGGACTTTTTAATATTGGGTGTTTCTAAACCTGGAGATTTCATTCCATCTTACTCCTTCCAATCTACAACAGAGACTTAGCTGGGATATTGAAATAAGCTCTGAGGTGAGGCTTACCAGCTTAAACGATGAGAGGGTGGCTCCTTGTTTTTAATTCAATTCCTGGCACAAATAAGAAGATTCTATCAATTCATCTTTTTGAAGTTTTTTTTCTCTGTTCTTGCTTCCAACTCCATTAGTAAGCTGGCACATACTGTTGGATTCAATTCAATCCAACAAGCATTTATTAATTGCCTACTATGTGCCAAACATTGGGGATGTAAGGACTGAAAATCCGGGGACTGCCTTCAAGGAGCTCATATCCTTTTAGGGGGAAACAACACATGCCCAAACAAGTATCTTTTGAATATCTATTATGTAATTTTGGGGAAGGGTGGAGAGCATTAACTATGGAGGAATTCAAAGAATGAATGGTCAAAGAAAAGGATAGGACAGGCCATTTCCAGATGAAATAAACAAAGCAATCATTATTCATTAGAAAACAGGCTCTAGATCACTATTGATCAGACAAGTGTGAATTAAAACAACTCATACCTATCAGATTGGCTAAAATCATAGAAAAGGAAAATGACAAACATAGGAAGGAATGTTGGAAACTGTGAGACGAATGGACTGTTAGTGGAGTTGTGAATTGATTCAACCATTCTGGAGAGCAATTTGGAACTATACCCAAAGGACAACTAAACAGTGCATACAGTTAGATCCAACAACACCGCTAGA